>NC_069502.1:408491973-408501973 GCF_027579735.1 Bombina bombina
CTCTCTCTCTCTAACCCTCTGTGTGTGTCTCTCTCTCTTTTTCTCTCTCTCTCTCTAACCCTCTGTCTCTCTCTCTCTCTAACCCTCTGTATGTCTCTCTTTCTCTCTCTCTCTCTCTCTCTCTCTCTCTCTCTCTCTCACCCTCTGCGTGTGTGTGTCTCTCTCTCTCTCTCCCTCTGTGTGTGTCTTTCTCTTTCTCTCTCTTTCTCTCTCTAACCCTCTGTGTATGTGTTTCTGTCTACCTTTTATTTATTTAATTAATGAATTGGTAGTGCCATCTGATGGTGTGGCTTTATTTAAAGGGGTGGGGTCAAGCGCCCCACCATCTTTAAATTTCACCAGCCGCCACTGGATCAAGACATTTTTATATTTACTGAATAATGAAAGAATCTATAAGCATAATTTGCAGCATTAAAGTAAAAAGTATGTTTTAAACATATTTTAATGGGCATGGATTTCTAGATCTCATAATCAGAGCAAGCATTTTGTTATCTGGCAAGTGTTTCTGTTACAATCCTTTAGACTAAAATCAGATGTTTACTAAGTTGACCAGTTTTCCAAGACACCATTTAAAGGGACATGAAACCCATATGTTTTCTTTCATGATTTAGAAAGAACATGCAATTTAAATAACTTTCCAATTTACATCTAATATCTAATTGTCTTCATTCTTTTGATATCCTTTGTTGAAAATCATATCTAAATATGCTCAGTAGCTGCTGATTGGTGGCTGCACATAGATACCTCATGTGATTGGTTCAGCAATGTGCATTGTTATTTCTTCAACAAAGGATATCTAAAGAATGAAGGCGTATCCAAGCCACTGCCTCACCAACCTCTGACGTCACTGCACGTCACTGATATATATATATATATATATATATATATATATATGTGTGTGTGTGTGTGTGTGAATATATATATATATATATATATATGTGTGTGTGTGTGAATATATATATGTGTGTGTGTGTGTGTGCATTGAAGACATTTTCAGTAAAGTAGATTAAAACATGTAAAAACATATTTTATAATATATTTATGCAATATTCACTTTTAATAAAGTATTATGCTGTGTATTTACTGTAAATATTTGACATTCCAATGTTCTGCACATAGCAGAATATATTCTATGTATTTTTAAATAGATGGTCCTATATATATATATATATATATATATATATATATATATATATATATACTGTTGTATGTATATATCTATACCTACAGTATATGTAATCAGATATATGTAGAAAAATGCATTTATGAATAATTAGAACATATTCTGGAATGTGAAATATTTATATATTTCAGTTTATTTAGCACATCGATCGGGTTTGCGTGCGAGTAGGGTGTTCGTTTTTCCCCCTCTTTTTTTTTCTATGTTTGGCATTTTATGTGCGTCTGTTTAGCGCGCAAACTTAAACAGCTTACTTTCAACTTCTAATATGAGCGCTACCCAACATGCGCAAAAAGCTTACTTCTAGCAGAATTAGCGTTTGAGCAGGAGCGTTAAATACTGCTCCACTTGTAAGCTGGCCCTAATTGTGAACTGCTACACTTTCACCTGCACCTATACCTACTCCTGCACCTAAACCTGCACCTACACCTGCACCTACACCTGAAACAACACGCAAACCTACACCTGCACTACACCTACACCTACACCTGTAACTACACATACACCTTTTTTTAATGGGGTTATTTAAGCTTAACTGGAGCTTTTTGTAAGTATTTTAGATTTGTATAGGTTGAACTCGATGGACTTCAGTCTTTTTTTCAACCTTATCTACTATGTTACTATGTTACTATGTTACCTGCATCTACATGTACACCTACACCTGTACCTACACTTACACCTGTACCTACACCTGCATCTACATGTACACCTACACCTGTACCTACACTTACACCTGTACCTACACCTGCATCTACATGTACACCTACACCTGGGTCTCTAGAGACTCTATTGCACATGTGAAGTATCTCATGTTGCGGATGTGCAGAGAGTAGCGTAAACTGATATATTGAGGTAGTTTTTTCCTTTTAATCCATTAGTTCTGTAATGTTTTGAAGGAGGTTTTGTAGTGCTGGCATCCTATACAGTGCAACTTGTTCTTGCGCCAAGTAGTGAACTGCTATAATATAGCTGCTGCTCCGAGGATTACACTAGAGTGACCTGAAACTTATGGATCTGACGTGGCTGCCGGTACAAATGTTTATAAATTCTACAGTATTCAGCTTGTGATGTTGCAGCAAGTTGTTTAGCATTACAACTGAGTTTCATTAAATTTAAACCTTTTTTTTAACCCTTAGGCTGTCAGAAGCTGCTGCAAACATGTCTCACAGCAGAAGAAATTATCGAGCCCAGCTTTATTCTTGCTTCAAGTGTTACAATTATCTCCTTCTGCTCATTACATCATAGATTGCTTATTATCTGAAAATTATAACCCATTTTATTATCTGTCCTTATTCCACAGGGCTAATATTCTAAAGTGTCACTCTCTACCCTTTAATGGCACATAATTGTTACTTTAAGTAGGTTTTCTCTGTTCAGTAGTTAGTTGCTTCCGCACCTCTCTTTACATCTCAGTTCCATTCCTTTTTCGGAGTGTACAATTTAAGTGATGACTTCCAGTCTATACATCTTCACGCATATAACTAAAAATGAATCATAGTTATATAAAGCAGCAAGCAGAATGCATGAACCTTTCAAAAGCACATCGTTTAAGGAAGCCTCCTACAGAGTTCTCTTTATTTGGAGCTCAGTACATAAGTGTCCTCGAACTGTTGTGATTCACTGGTAGCTGCAGAAAAAATACAATTTCTATAACATGTTCATAAAATGAAAACTACATGTTTATACAACATCCTCTTGAAGAATTCATCTTCCACTTAAGCTCATTATAAACCTCAAGCTTCCCTTGGCACTAAGAGAAGTATATGATATGGGACACCGAATTACTCTTTTATTTTTATTATATTTAATAATTGCTCATACTGCCAAAATGTGACATGTAGAGACTCATAGTCTGGGAAAGTATGTTGGCTGCTGGTGGTTAATCATGAGATGTTACTAGACAAGTATGTTTTGTATTTGCAGTCGCTGTATTCACAACCAGACTTTAACACTGGGGTGTCAAACTTTCTAATGGATGCAAATAGGTCAGAGAGTAAGGAATAACTGGACTAGTTGATTGACAACAACATTATGGAAAGTGCCAACATACAAAAGTGAGAAGAATTCATAAATGTACTCAACCATTACATGTTAATGTGTAGCACACAAAATATTGTTCTTCTTATTGACTTAAAGGGATACTGAACCCAATTTTTTTCCTTTCATGATTCATTTAGAGCATGCAGTTTTAAGCAACTTTCTAATTTACACCTGTTATCAATTTTCTTCGTTCTGTTGGTAACTTTATTTGAAAAAGCCGGATTGTAAGCTTACAAGCCAGCCCATCTTTGGCTCAACACCTTGGTTTACATCTTGCTGATTGGTGGATAAATAAACTTACCAATCAGCAAGCGCTATCCACGGTGCTGAACCAAAATTGGGCTGGCTCGTAAGCTTACATTCTTGCTTTTTCAAATAAAGATACCAAGAGTACAAAAATACAGGTGTATTACCTTTTGTGCCACGCAGGGCCCCATAACCTATAATTAACTTAAATATAAACAATTCAATCTTTGCTTGCGTGTAGTAAATCATAAATGTTGGAATTTTTCCTTATTTTAAACACAAAACCAGACGAACAACAGAAAAACAAACAAAAAAAAAAACACTCGCTCTCTCTCTCCCCAACACGCCCCTATGCCTCCCGTCAGCACTGGAGTGCCAACCCCATCACTGATTCAAGCCTTATCCCATATCCACATTGTGATCTAACCAAATGCTTGGAAGGTGGCCTGCTAGAACTTGTGATTGAACGTAAATGGAATTTTTTAGTGGCCTGACCAGCGTCTTTTGAGTCTCCACTGGGAAAGAAGTAATAAACAATTTCCAGTGTTTAATAAAAATAGCTAGTTGGGCATCTGTTGGATTCTGTAGATTGTACTGTTCAAATATAAAGTGAGAAGTCAACTCACTCTTCAAAGATTTTATATTTGGGGCAGATTTGGCCTTCCATGTTTTTAAAATTAAGTTAAGTCCGACCAATATGATCAGGTTAATCATTTTATAGTTTCTAGGCGGATGCTGAGACTTCACTAAGAAAAATATTTCTAATGGTGACATCTCATATTGTATTTTGAGCGTACCTTTCATCCAATATATTACCTTAGCCCAAAATTGAGCTATTTTGGGACATGTCCAGAAACAATGCAACATGTCCGCCTCGGTTGCACTACATCTAGAGCAAGTGATCGTTGAGTTGTACCACTTAGATAGTTTTGCCGGCGTTAAATACACCATTAAGGCCACTTTGATCTGTGTTTCCCACCAGGTAGTCAGCACCCAACTTTTCTGAATTACCCTAAACGCGTTCTTTACCATCTCAATATCAATTTGTGGGAGAGATTTATCCCATAAAGATACTATATACTCTATTTGGGCTGCGGAGGGCTTTAGCATAAGAAGGGAATAAAACGGGGCAATAGAATAATCCCCTCTTTGAAAATTATTAATACTGCTTTGGACCTCGCCAAGTGACCATTCTATCCCATAATAGTTTGTTTTCAGTTCCTGTATAAAGTGTCTTAACTGTAAATAAGCATAAAACTCTTTATTCGATAATCCAAATAGATTACTCAATTCCCTGAAAGTAACTATCTCTTGGTCCAAATTTAAAAATTGTGTCACATAACAGAGCCCTCTGTCTGCCCAGGCTCTAAAAACCTGGTCTGAGATACCTGGAGAAAAATTGGGGTTCCCTGTAATAGGTAAATATTTGGATACATAGGGTGAAACACCCAGATCCACGCAATATTTGCGTTGGCAATACAGTAATTGGGCAGTGCAATATAGCCTCTAAACGAAAGGGAGCTATCAATGCTGTTTCCCAGCTTACTGGGGATACCTGTTCTAGACCAGTCAACCAGTCCACTGCCACTTTAACCCGAGCCGCTTGGCTATAGAGTAGTATATTAGGCAGTGATAGACCGGCGGCTTCTACCTTGTTCATCAAGCGTGCTACAGAAATCCGAACTCTAGAGCCTTGCCATAGAAATTTAGCGCATGCCATGTTATAGCTTATTATGTCCTTTTTATGAATAGGCAACGGGATGTTTTGAATAAAGTAGAATATTTTTGGGAATAGAATAGTTTTTAAGAGCATGGCCCTAGCTGATAAAGAGATAGGCAATTTTATCCAATCTTCCATTTTTTTTTGCATTCTGAAAAGCATTTGTTGTAATTCAGATTATACCATTCTGAAGGATTTGGATTCAGAATGAGCCCTAAGTAAGTTATCTGCGCTGTTTCTTTAAAAGGGTGTTTTATAATATGATCTTTTTTATTTATCCATAACAGTTCCGATTTGGACCAATTAATTCTAAAACCCGATATACTACCAAAGCTGTTAACCAATTCCAGGAGAAGCAGGAGATTCTTTTTAATATTACTTAAACATAACAGTATGTCATCTGCATACATCAACAATACTAATTTTTGTGCCCCGATCCGAATCCCTTCTAACTGTTGACGAAGTAGAATTGCGAGTGGTTCCAATGAGATGTTAAACAGCAGAGGGGATAGGGGGCATCCTTGGCGGGTGCCCCTATGTAATACTACTGGCTGGGAGAGTTCGCCGTTAATAAGCAAGGCTGATTTCGGGGCGGAATAAATGATGCAAACTACTTCCTGGATATGCCCCTTCAGACCAAACTGCTCTAAGGAATAAAATAAATGTTTCCAGGAGACACGATCGAACGCCTTCTCTGTGTCAACAGTCAACAGGGCTAGGTCTGACTTCGCTCTGTGACTAGACGTTCTAAACTTATTCCAAAAATAGTCAATTAGGGTCAAGATCTTGCAAGTGTTTTTGGCCGGATTCCTCCCAGCCATGAACCCAGCTTGATTCTCATGAATTATTAAACCGAGGTGGGGTTTTAATCTTTTTGCCAGAATCGATGTAAGCAGTTTGTAGTCCGCATTGAGGACTGATATAGGTCTATATGAACCAGGTAACTCTGGATCCTTATTTTTTTTTGGAATTAAAGAAATTACAGCCGCCGCGAAATACGAAGAGCATTTATTATGCTCAATAAAATAATAATTGAATAAATTTACCAATGTTGGGGCAATTTGTGACTGTAAAATCCTATAAAATTCCAATGGTAGACAATCAGGACCTGCTGCCTTATTAGTCTTGGCAGCTGTAATAGCCTCTATAATCTCCTCTACTGAAATTGGAACATTAATTTCTGTCAAACTCTCGATGGGTATTTTAGGAGTCTTAATTTTATCCCAAAAATCTCCTGTTGTTGTACCTTGCTCTTCAGAACTGTATAATTCCGTAAAAAATTCATAGAATACTCTGGAAATATCTGTACTACAGGTAAATCTCTTGGAATCTTTTCTAATAGAGGTTATCTTACTTCTACCGTTGGTCTTAATCAGCCTTGCCACAAATCTAGCAGACCTACCCGCTTGGCAGCAATAAAGGGCTTTTTGTCTTTGTATATCTGCCCTGGTCTTCTGTTTAATCAAGACATCTCGCAAAGATTTAGCTGCTATATATCTCCTCCAGTGCTCGCTCGAGCGCAGACCTAAGTATGTTTTATACGCGTTTTTTTACTTGATATGACAACTGAATTTCCTGTTGCCTGGATTTCCTTTTCAATTTACACAGATATGCCTTTACCTTACCACGCAATACAGCCTTTGCTGCTTCCCAGAACACCTCAGGCCTATTTTCATACTCTCGGTTAAAACCCACATATTCTTGCCACTGGTTAATCAGCCAGTTATTGAATTGGACATTATTCACCAAATATTTTGGGGAAAAAATGGAATGCTTCCCAGACCTGTCTAACCGCTGTGATTTGCATGTTAGCGTTATTACAGCGTGGTCTGAGATCAATATATCTCCTATCTCAGCTTCCCAATCAAGGCCAATCAAAGACTCCGCAATCAAAAAAAAAATCTATCCTGGAAAGTGCCTGGTGACCTTTTGACATACATGTATAGGCTCTCGAGTCGGGGTTCTGTAGCCGCCAGATGTCAATTAGGCCCAGTTGTGAGCATAATTTTTGAAAGATGCGAGTCTTCCTATCCCGCAAGGGGCAACCTATTTTTTTAACTCTGTCTAAAGAGGGATCTGCTATTAGGTTGAGGTCACCTGCAATAATAAGATTCTGTCCTATAAATTTATGTAGATGTAGATGTAGGTTGTCCCAAAATTCTCTATCTATAATATTAGGACCATAAATATTACATAGCACATATCGAACCTTATTACATGATATTTCCAAAATAACAAAGCGACCTTCCGGGTCTATGATAGAGGAGTCAATCTTATAGTCTAGATTTTTCTTAAATAGAATTGCCACTCCCCTCTTACGGGCATTAAAGGGGGCCGCAACTACTTCACCCACCCAATTAGTTTGTAATTTCGAAATTTCAGACGCCTTTAAATGAATCTCTTGTAGGAACGCGATATCTGATTGGGTTTTAGCCAAGTGTTTGATTATTGCTTTCCGTTTAATTGGGGAAGTTATACCTCCTACATTCCAGGAGGACAGTTTAAAGGGTGCTGACATATCTAATCAATAATAAAAACAAATACATAAAAGAGAACCCCAAGGGTACCAGGGGGAGAGGGGAGAGAGAAAAAAAAAAAGGGGAAGAAACACCCACACGAAAATTATAAAACGAGGTACATATCTTACAATATTAAAATAAAAACCTTCTAAATGATTCCATATCTCTCTAAAAATCAGCACACCTATGATTCTAGCCACTACTTCAATACATATCCAACGTAAATCAACCCTTACTCGTAAGGTATAAAAATAACTAGGACAAAAAAAGAAGAAGAAAAAAAGGGACACACACATTTTTTTTCTTTCTTTTCTTTCTTCCTTCCTTCCTCTCTTCTCTCCCTTGCCCATATCAGGGTTTTCTCCCTCTCTCTCCTATTCACTAGATCCCTAGTTCTTTACATAGCGCAGTTGCTTCCTTACGATTATTTGCTGTATAAGAGGTACCTGCCTTGGTAATTAGTAGTTTAGCCGGATAAACCAGTCTAACACTGCAGTCGGCTTCTAAAAATTTTGAGAAAAAAGGGGACATTGTTTTTCTTTTAGCGCTAGTCTCCACTGAAAAGTCTTGAAAAATCAAAATTTTGTTGAGTTTGCCCTGATAATTCACAAATTTAAAAATAATAGATCTGGCTTTAGATAAAGTATTACCATTTCTAGGCGGGCCTAATCTATGCGCTCTCTCAATCAGGAAAGGTGAAGTCGGCGGGGGGATCATCAGCGCCTGCGGGAGGGTGACAGAGACAAAATGTAACAAGTCTTGATATTCCACTGATTCCGGGAGGCCAATAATCCGTAAATTATTGCGCCTCGACCTATCTTCGAGGTCTTCTAGACGCGCTTGCAGTTGTAAAATCATTTTCCCTTGATCAGTGATATCTGAGCCTTGAACATCTACTCTGTCTTCCACTTCCGAGACCCTGGTCTCTACCTCCGTCAGTCTCACCGTAAACTGCCTAATTTCTTCTTTTAAGCTACGGATCTCAGTCTTAATTTCGGATTTAATTAAATCCAATTGTGGGGTCATCAATTTCGCTACTTCAGCAGAGAATTCTGTCATATCACTAGCACCAGAAAAAGTTGCTCCTCGTTCTTGTGAGGTATCTAGTAAATTATCTGAATTTTTAGTGGTGCTACGCTTATCTTTTTGTTTGGGTGGCATTTTCGGTGAAGAACCTTTTGGGTTTGTGATAAATCTATCCATTCACTGTGTTAATGTGTATATATCAAGTGTACCTGTGTCTTGGTGACAAATATGCCACTTAATGTTAAGTAAGGGAGTTTGTGTTACAAACTCTAAAAGTGAAAAAGAAAAAAATACAACAAATAAGAGAGTGTGTGAGACACTGTGAGCGACAAACAAAAAAGAGGTCAGTGATTAGACCTACTGTGCTTAGTGTGAAAAAAAACACACACAAAAACAAAAAAAACACTCAAATCTGCACTAAGTCTTATTCAGACTTCAATCTAATACAGTAAGCCACCCTTCAAAATACGACTTGGCTCTATATAACCAGAATTCCCTTAATAAGGCGAATCCCCAGAGCTTCTAGAGTATTATCTTTTATATCTCTCTATTTAATCCACAGAGCTTGCTGTTATATTATTTCCTGTCTAAGTTAGGTAGAGCCCACCTCAACAGAACTATAGATGATGGGATGAATAGTAGAATTTCCCTTTATTTTTTTTCCCCCTTCCTTTCTCCCCCTTCTCTCCCTTTTCCTTTTTTTTCTTTTTTTTCTTTTTGCTATATAGATGTTTCTTGATCTACCTTATATAGAAAGTTATTTTCTAGGCTTTTAATTCCCTGTAAGGCTCTACCTATACAAAAATAAAAAAATAAAAGATTCTTTCCCCTTTTCCTTGTCTTGTCTTTTTTCTTAAGCTTGGAGCACCCGGTCATCCCCCACCCTCAAGGGCGGTTAACTCCTCAACCCCACGTTCCCACTCAAGTGTTGCCTGGGGAGTGCTATAGGGGGACAAAGCAAATAGGAAAAGCAGGTACACAAAAAATTAAAGTTAGAATGCACGAGTAATGTCGTTAAACTTAAGTTTCACTTTAACTAGGCATGCAGATTACATCAGGCAATATTCAACACAAAAGTATCTTAAACAGCTCTAAATAAACCCTCAACTTTAGGTTAGACCATACTTTCTACTGTCTAATTAGCCTTGTCTAATATGGCAAACATCAAGCATTACCTAGGAAAGAGACAATAAGGCAATATATAATCAGTTTTTTCTTAGCCAGCTTATTATATACGACTCATGAAAGTCCCGACTTTGCAATGTGCAG